>NC_079211.1:109430245-109460245 GCF_029633865.1 Lampris incognitus
TGAGACGACCGCACTAACCACTGCGCCACCGTGCCACCCAGTAACACATCCATTATATCAAAATTGAAAATGTAACTTTAATATGATCCTGGCCCATGTGCTCTTTTTGTTTACTCTGTCCTCAATTTTGGTACCAGCAGGTAACACCACCAGATTCCCATTTATCATAAAGACCGAATCTAATCATATTTCATTAACAGAAAGAAACAACAATGTGTATGACGGAGAAATGCTAAACTGGAATAAAATGGGGTACAGGTTTCTTACCCCAGCAGAGTGGACCATGCATTTTGGAGCCCCAGTGGTGCCTGAAGAGTACATGATGAGCAGAGGATGACTGAACGGAAGCTGCTCAAACTCCAGCTGAGGGAGCTGGTCCCCTTCACCTCGGCCCATTGCCAGGAAGTCGTCTATGTACACACTGGAGAGACAGAGAGAGAGAGAGAAAGGGAGGGAGAGAGGGGCGAGAGAGAGAGAGAGAGATTTAATGTCAGGGTGAGAATCAGTAGTCTTGCCTAGTTGAATCTGCTTTCAGTGAGTGGACATTTTTTTTCCAGTCAGCTTTAAAACAGGAGGAACTGGCAAAACAACCAAGGAGGAGACTAATCATGGCTACACTCTTCTGGGTTGCAGGTTGAACAGTTTCACATCTTAGATTGCACTGGGCAGTACAATCTCATTTTAACTTGATAGAAAGCATTATTTGCAAGAATTTTTTTTTCCCAATGGGACATATTAGGACATGTCAGACTGTACTGTGAGCTTCCACGTTTTCAAAAAGGAGAAACATCATGACTTTTAAAGGCTTGAATAATTGCCTCTTTAAAAAAATTATTAATAATGATACATTTTATTTATATTGCACCTTTCAACCCAGCCACCGAGGATGTATAGGCCAGTGTATTCTTATTGTCGGTCCCAAGCCCGGATAAATGGGGAGGGTTGCGTCAAGAAGGGCATCTGGAATAAAACCTTTGCCAAATCACATATCCGGATCATAAATCAATTTCCACACCGGATCAGTCAAGGCCCGGGTTACCAATGATTGCCACCAGTACTGTTGGCCAGCAGGGTGCCAGTGGAAACTATGCTACTGTTGGGCGAAGGAGAAGGAGAGGGAGGAGGCATGTCCAGAGGCAGTGGGAGAGGAGGAAGGGTAGGAGTGTGGAGGTGAGAGTCAGAACTTTGAATGTTGGCACTATGACTGGTGAAGGAAGAGAGCTGGCTTATATGATGGAGAGAAGGAAGGTAGGTATACTGTGTGCGTAAGAGACTAGGTGGAAGGGGAGTAAGGCCAGGAGCATTGGAGGTGGGTTCAAACTTCTACCATGGTGCGGATGGGAGGAGAAATGGGGCTAGGGGTAATTCTGAAGGAAGAGTATGTCAAGAATGTGTTGGAGGTGAAGAGAGTGTTGGACAGAGTGATGAGTATGAAGCTGGAAATCGAAGGTGTGATGATGAATGTTATCAGCATATATGCCCCGCAAGTTGGATGTGAAATGGAAGAGAAAGAAGAATTCTGGAGTGAGTTGGATGAAGTGGAGAGTGTACCCAAGGAGGAGAGAGTGGTGATTGGAGTGGACTTCAATGGGCATGTTGGTAAAGGGAACAGAGGTGATGAGGAGGTGATGGGTAGGTATGGTCTCAAGGAGAGAAATGTAGAACGACAGATGGTGGTGGATTTTGTGAAAAGGATGGAAATGGCTGTGGTGAATACATATTTCAAGAAGAGGGAGGAACACAGGGTGCCGTACAAGAGTGGAGGAAGGTGCACACATGTGGACTATGTCTTATTCAGGAGGCACAATCTGAAAGGGATTGGAGATTGCAAGGTAGCTAGGCAGCATTGGATGGTGGTTTGTAGGATGACTTTGGAGGTCAAGAAGAGGAAGCGAGTGAAGGCAGAGCCAAGGATCAAATGGTGGAAGTTGAAGAAGGAAGACTGTTGTGTGGAGCTAGGCAGGAGTTAAGACAGGCACTGGGTGGTAGTGAAGAGTTGCCAGATGGCTGGGCAACTGCTGCAGAAATAGTGGGGGAGACAGCTAGGAAGGTACTTGGTGTGTCATCAGGACAGATGAAGAAAGACAAGGAGATTTGGTGGTGGAATGTGAAGTACAGGAAAGTAGACAGAGGAAGAGGTTGGCAAAGAAGAAGTGGGATAGTCAGAGAAATGAAGAAGGTAGACAGGAGGACAAGGAGATGCAGCATAAACTGAAGAGAGAGGTGGCAACGGCAAAGGCTTATGGTGAGTTGTATGAGGTTGGACACTGAGGAAGGAGAAAAGGACCTGTACCAATTGGCTAGACAAAAGCCAATACAAACAACAGGTTAAGTACAAACAGCAATAACAATTTAGGCTCAGCCTGGGACAGAGTGTCAGGACAATGGTTCGTTTAAATGACAAAGCAAAGAAAAAGGAGGCTTTAGATGGCTTTTCATCAGATCTGGCTCTAGCACAGGAGTTTAAGAAGTTTTACTCAAGATTTGATGTGCATGATTTTAGTAATGAAACTTCATCCATTATCTGAACCGCTTATCCTGCTCTCAGGGTTGTGGGGATGCTGGAGCCTATTCCAGCAATCATTGGGCGGCAGGCGGGGAGACACCCTGGACAGGCCGCCAGGCCATCACAGGGCTGACACACACACATACATACACATACATTCACACCTAGGGACAATTTAGTATGGCCAAATCACCTGACCTACATGTCTTTGGACTGTGGGAGGAAACCGGAGCACCCAGAGGAAACCCATGTAGACACGGGGAGAACATGCAAACTCCACAGAGAGGACGACCCGGGATGACCCACCAAGGCTGGACTACCCCGGGGCTCGAACCCAGGGTCTTCTTGCTGTGAGGCGATCGTGCTAACCACTGCGCCACCGTGTCGCCCTACAACCTACTGAACTCTAGTCAACCTGTCGCTTTCCTTTCTTTACAATGTTGTGAATACTTTAAACACTGTAAAGTTGGAACAAGCCCTGGCCCTGATAACATTAGTAGCCATCTGCTGTCCCACTGTGCCGTTCAAATAGGCCCTATTTTCAATTATATTTTCAATATGTCACTCTGTCATCAAAAGGTCCCCGATATATGGGAACAAGCTACAGTAGTTCACATTGCAAAAAAAGAGCGATGACGATAGGTCTGTATGACTATAGGCCTGTAACCATGCCAGACTGTCGTTCGTAGACTTCTCATCAGACTTCAATACCATACAGCCTCACTTGAAGCTTGTGGAACGTTTTGGGTTGGACACCAACATTGTTGGATGGATTTTGGACTTCCTCGTCAACAGATCTCAGAGAGTGAGAGTGAACGGACACTTTTCTACCTTGGCTTCCACATCAGCTGGCTCCCGTGTCCTCTCTCCTCTCCTATACAGGCTGTACACTAATGACTGCCGCAGTGAGTTCAAAAATCATCACATTGTGAAACTTGCAGATGACATGGTGATTGTGAACCTGCTGAAAGAGAATGAAATGTCCCATGGTCCTGTCATAGACTATTTCTCCAAATGGCGTCAGGAAGAGAATTCGGGGGGGGGGGCAGCCCGGGAACCACCACAGCCAGTTTATCTGTGTGCACAGCTTCAATAAATATGTCATATTCCTGTTCAAAAAGTCTCCAGTTCTCAGCAATATTGTTGTCAAACACCAATGGATCTGGTTTATGGAATCCCTCTGCTATGATTGTCTCTTTGAGTTTCAGTAATTATTTCTTTTTTCTCAGCGTACACAGCTTCCATGCTAGCCAGCATTAGCCATTAACCTTCAATTTGAGGAAATGTCCTTCACTGATCAGAATGTGTTACCTTTCAAACTTTTGTTTTCCTTGTCACATCATTCGATGAGACTACTTCCACGTCTTCTGACACATTAAATGTGACTAAGACCAAAGACGTGTATTGACTTTAGACATAATCTCTCCAGCCCAGTCAACACTATGATTAATGGTCAGGAGGTTGAAATTGTTGAGTCATACAAATACTTGGGCACTATAATTGATAACAAGCTGAACTTTGATTGTAATACCAATTTGCTATGCAAATAAAGCCAGTAGCGCCTTTTTTGTCTGAGGAAGCTGGCTAAGTTCGGTGTCGACGGGTCCCTGATCACTTTGATCTACAGATCTTTTACTGAGTTGGCCATTATTTTTTCTTTTATCGGTTGGTATGCTTCTCTCAACCTTAAACAGAAAAATGCACTAATATAGGTGATCAAGGTCTGCAGTAGCATCACAGGTACCCAACAGAAAGGCTGTCTGATTTATATAACAAGCGGATGTTAAGGAAAGCAGACTCCATCCTGTCTGACAACACCCACCCCCTGCACCTAGAGTCTCAGACCTTGCCTTCTGGTTCCTGCTTCAAATACCCAGTATAGTCAAAACCAACACATACAAACACTCCATCTTTCCCTCGGCCATTACACTGCTAAACTCCAACAGTAAGAGGTAGTACCAGCTCCACCTTGATAAACACTGATAACACCGTTTACTGCTGTATTGCTTTTCATTGGCTTTGTTCTCCTCACTACATGTTGTATTTGTTTGTATTTATTTGCCTTATGTGTTCTGTGGAGTGTTTGTGTGTTTAAATGTTGCCGCTGCTACACAACAACTGCCCCTCTGGGGACAGATAAAACCTACTTGACTTGACTAGACAGAGGGACCAAACTAGGAAGGATGTGCAGCAGGTTAGAGTGATCAAGGATAGAGATGGAAATGTGCTGACAAGTGAGGAGAGTGTGCTGAGAAGGTGGAAGGAGTACTTAGAGGGGCTGATGAATGAAGAAAATGAGAGCGAGAGAAGGTTGGATGATGTGGGGATAGTGAATTCGGAAGTGTGGTGGATTAGCAAGGAGGAAGTGAGGGCAGCTATGATGAGGATGAAGAGTGGGAAGGCGGTTGGACCAGATGACATACCTGTAGAAGCATGGAGATGTTTAGGAGAGATGGCAGTGGAGTTTTTTAACTAGATTGTGTAACACAATCTTAGAAAGTGAGAGGATGCCTGAGTGGAGAAGAAGCATACTGGTGCCGATTTTCAAGAACAAGGGCGATGTGCAGAACTGTAGCAACTACAGAGGTATAAAGCTGATCAGCCACAGCAGGAAGATATGGGAAAGAGTAATAGAAGCTAGGTTAAGAGGAGAGGTGATGATTAGCGAGCAGCGGTATGGTTTCATGCCATGAAAGAGCACCACAGATGCGATGTTTGCTTTGAGAATGTTGATGGAGAAGTATAGAGAAGGTCAGAAGGGGTTACATTGTGTCTTTGAGGATTTAGAGAAAGCATATGACAGGGTGCCGAGAGAGGAGGTGTGGTATTGTGTGAGGAAGTCGGGAGTTGCAGAGATGTAGGAGTTGTGCAGGATATGTATGAGGGAAGTGTGACAGTGGTGAGGTGTGCGATAGGAATGATGGATGAGATCAAGGTGCAGGTGGGATTACATAAAGGATCAGCTCTACCATATACCTTACCGGTATACCCAATTTTACCACTAGGTGTCTTACTTGACTTAGCAGTCACTCCAAAGTGGAACCTAATGAAACTGACTTGAGCGTGTAGCGATTATATTGGCTCAGTTTTCATTTTCTTTGACACCAACTCTGCCATGTCTTGTCTCTCTTGTCACCCCCAAACAAAGTAAAACACCATGCACATCTTCCTCCCACCCTACTGAAATTTGACTTCCTTGTTGCCAGCATCAGCTTAACCCAGCCACTGAGGATGCACAAGCCAGTGCATCCTTAGTGCCGGTCCCAAGCCCGGACAAATGGGGAGGGTTGCGTCAGGAAGGGCATCCGGCGTAAAATCTTTGCCAAATCAAATATGCGGATCATAAATAAGACTTACATACCGGATCGGTCGAGGCCCGGGTTACCAACGACCGCCACCGGTACTGTTAACCAGCAGGGTGTCGGTGGAAACTATGCTACTGTTGGGCGAAGGAGAAGGAGAGGGGGAAAGCATGTCCAGAGGCAGCTAGAGAGGAGGAAGGGTAGGCATGTGGAGGTGAGAGTTGGAACTTTGAATGTTGGCACTATGACTGGTAAAGGGAGAGAGCTGGCTGACATGATGGAAAGAAGAAAGGTAGGCATACTGTGTGTGCAAGAGACCAGGTGGAAGGGGAGTAAGGCCAGGAGTATCGGAGGTGGGTTCAAACTCTTCTACCATGGTGTGAATGGGAGGAGTAATGGGGTAGGGGTAATTCTGAAGGAAGAGTATGTCAAGAGCGTGCTGGAGGTGAAGAGAGTGTCAGACAGAGTGATGAGTATGAAGCTGGAAATTGAAGGTTTATTGCTGAATGTTATCAGCGCATATGCCCCGCAAGTTGGGTCTGAGATGGATGAAAAAGAAGAATTCTGGAATGAGTTGGACGACATGGTGGAGAGGGTACCCAAGGAGGAGAGAGTGGTGATTGGAGCGGACTTCAATGGACATGTTGGTGAAGGGAACAGAGGTGATGAGGAGGTGATGGGAAGGTATGGAGTCAAGAAGAGAAATGTGGAAGGACAGATGGTGGTCGATTTTGCGAAAAGGATGGAAATGGCTGTGGTGAATACATATTTCAAGAAGAGGGAGGAACACAGGGTGACGTACAAGAGTGGAGGAAAGTGCACACAGGTGGACTATATCTTATGTAGAAGGCACCATCTAAAAGGGATTGGAGACTGCAAGGTGGTGACAGGGGAGAGCGTAGCTAGGCAGCATCAGATGGTGGTCTGTAAGATGACTTTGGAGACCAAGAAGAGGAAGCGAGTGAAGACACAGCCGAAGATCAAATGGTGGAAGTTGAAGAAGGAAGACTGTTGTGTGGAGTTCAGGCAGGAGTTAAGACAGGCACTGGGTGGTAGTGAAGAGTTGCCAGATGGCTGGAAAACCACTGCAGAAATAGTGAGGGAGACAGCTAGGAAGGTACTTGGTGTGTCATCAGGACAGAGGAAGGAAGACAAGGAGACTTGGTGGTGGAATGAGGAAGTACAGCAAATTATACAGAGGAAAAGGTTGCCAAAGAAGAAGTGGGATAGTCAGAGAGATGAAGAAAGTAGACAGGAGTACAAGGAGATGCAGCGTAAAGCAAAGAGAGAGGTGGCAAAGGCAAAGGAAAAGGCGTATAGTGAGTTGTATGACAGATTAGACACTAAGGAAGGAGAAAAGGACTTGTACCGATTGGCTAGACAGAGGGACCAAGCTGCAAAGGATGTGCAGCAAGTTAGGGCGATCAAGGATAGAGATGGAAATGTGCTGACAAGCGAGGAGAGTGTGCTAAGAAGGTGGAAGGAATACTTTGAGGGGCTGATGAATGAAGAAAATGAGAGAGAGAGAAGGTTGGATGATGTAGGGATAGTGAATCAGGAAGTTCAGCGGATTAGCAAGGAGGAAGTGAGGGCAGCTATGAAGAGGATGAAGAATGGAAAGGCAGTTGGTCCTGATGACATACCTGTGGAGGCATGGAGATGTTTCGGAGAGATGGCAGTGGAGTTTCTAACTAGATTGTTTAACACAATCCTGGAAAGTGAGAGGATGCCTGAGGAGTGGAGAAGAAGCATACTGGTACCGATTTTCAAGAACAAGGGCGATGTGCAGAACTGTAACAACTACAGAGGTATAAAGTTGATCAGCCACAGCATGAAGATTTGGGAAAGAGTAATAGAAGCTAGGTTAAGAGGAGAGGTGACGATCAGCGAGCAGCAGTATGGTTTCATGCCACGAAAGAGCACCACAGATGCGATGTTTGCTTTGAGAATGTTGATTGAGAAGTATAGAGAAGGCCAGAAAGAGTTGCATTGTGTCTTTGTAGATTTAGAGAAAGCTTATGACAGAGTGCCGAGAGAGGAGGTGTGGTATTGTATGAGGAAGTCAGGAGTTGCAGAGAAGTATGTAGGAGTGGTGCAGGATACGTATGAGGGAAGTGTGACAATGGTGAGGTGTGCGGTTGGAATGACAGATGGGTTCAAGGTGGAGGTGGGATTACATCAAGGATCGGCTCTTAGCCCTTTCTTGTTTGCAATGGTGATGGACAGGTTGACAGACAAGATCAGGCAGGAGTCTCCATGGACGATGATGTTCGCGGATGACATAGTGATCTGTAGCGAGAATAGGGTGCAGGTTGAGGAGAGCCTGGAGAGGTGGAGGTATGCACTGGAGAGAAGAGGAATGAAAGTCAGTAGGAGCAAGACGGAATACCTATGTGTGAATGAGAGAGAGGACAGTGGAATGGTCAGGATGCAAGGAGTGGAGGTGACAAAGGCATCTGAGTTTAAATACTTGGGGTCAACTGTCCAAAGTAACGGGGAGTGCAGTAGAGAGGTGAAAAAGAGAGTGCAGGCAGGTTGGAGTGGCTGGAGAAGTGTGTCAGGAGTGATTTGCGACAGAAGGGTATCAGCAAGAGTTAAAGGGAAAGTTTACAAGATGGTTGTGAGACCAGTTATGTTATATGGTTTGGAGACAGTGGCACTGACGAAAAGACAGGAGGCGGAGCTGGAGGTGGCAGAGTTGAAGATGCTAAGATTTTCACTGGGAGTAACGAAGAAGGACAGGATTAGGAACGATTATATTAGAGGGACCGCTCAGGTTGGACGGTTTGGAGACAAAGCAAGAGAGGCAAGATTGAGATGGCTTGGACATGTATGGAGGAGAGATGCTGAGTATATTGGGAGAAGGATGCTGAATATGGAGCTGCCAGGGAAGAGGAGAAGAGGAAGGCCAAAGAGGAGGTTTATGGATGTGGTGAGGGAAGACATGCAGGTGGCTGGTGTGACCGAGGAAGACGCAGAAGACAGGAAGAAATGGAAACGGATGATCCGCTGTGGCGACCCCTAACGGGAGCAGCCGAAAGTAGTAGTAGTAGTAGTAGTTGCCAGCATCAGCTTGGCACGAAATTTCGCATGGCCTGTCAAGACACTAGTGGCTCTATTAGTCCGTTTATAAACAAAAATAATATTATGTTAATCATGTTGTCATAATGCTTTTTACCAATACAATACAAGTTGGATTTAGCACTGACACCGTCAGCACAAGTTGCTGATGCAGGCTACTTTTTAATTTGCCAGAATGTCTCGTGACAAATGCTGGTTCGGTCAGTTTGCTTAAAATCCAACCGGTTTAAGCTCGTACACCGGACCGGCAAAACTGACCCAACTCTACCAAGCTCACGATAGCAGGTTAGGGGTTCTTTTGTAGGCCGAAGGTGATGGTACTGGTTCAGTCTTGAAATGTGCATGCGTCGGCATTGTGTTTTACTGCTAGAAACTCTGTCATAAATTGATATTTTTATCTAGTTTTCAGCCATAATTTTACGCTACACTTTTATATCCTGGTTGCTTTACCTATATACTTTAACAAGGTAAAACCTTTTAGTCATCAGTCCTTTGGATCTTAAGTTATTAGTAGTTTTAAATTGGATTTCAGCTGAATGTAGTTTACTGGACCAACTCGACTGCTGCCAGCGTAACTAGGTTTATTTTTAGCCTGGTGGCTACGCTAGCCGGTCGCTTTTACTGTGGATTTTAAGCTTTTTGTACCATTATGGACTTTTATGCCAATTTTCTTGGTTTATGCCTGACAACAAACATGGCCATGTGTGTGGATTGCTATCCTACCTTTGCTTTCCTACAACTGAAAACTAACGTTACCCGACTGCAGGCTGAACTCAGGGAGAGGGACAAGTTAATCCTGGACCTATCATCCGTGCCCACCGTAGTCAAGACACCTCTCCTTCCTGGGCAATCAGAGGGGCGCCAGCCCGTCCTGACCCCCAGACCATACAGCTTTAGCCCAAGACAAGATACCACTATTCCTTGGTCTGGAGGTGAAACGATCCAATCTACAGGCCTCTCTACCCTGGGGGAGGACGTGTGGCTCAGCCTTGGAGCGAAACCTAAGACCCAAGTTTGTCTGATTCCATCCATCCCAGAGCCTTGGGTCCAGGTTAAGAACAGTAAACCCCGCCAGGGTAAACACCAGCTCCAGCCACTTTCATATGAGGATTTCCAGCTTGGAAATAAATTTCAAGTTCTGGAAAATCTGACCTCCCGTACTCCCCCGGTACATCCTGTTCTGGCTGGCTGTCCTCCCTCCTTATCGGCTACTCCTCCCGACCTTCCAGCAAATGGATTTGACATCCTGGACACCAAAGACTTCCCTCTGCTAACCAGTATGTTGCATCCAGGAGCGAAGTGCCCACCATCAGCTACTGCTCACCACCCTGAATCCTAAAAGGAAACCTCATCCGTTCGATGTAAGTTGTTGAAGGAGGCAGTGTATAGACACTCTGCCCAGCTCTGAACTGGCCACCGGTGGCATGCCCCATGGTGCTGTGTCCCCTGCACTGGCTAAGAGTCCCCTCCACTGGTGTACGGTGGTTGGGTGCGTTCTTCTACTGCGCCCATTCCACAGCCACCTTCTGTTCTGATTGTGGGTGATTCTATCATTAGGAATCAGTAATCAGGAATACTTTGTCATTTCATTTCATGTACACAAGTACATACAACACACAACACAAGTACAACAATATTTCGTTTCCCCCAGCCCATAGCAGTGCAACACAAAGACAAAAACACATATCCAAAAATTACAAGAACACATATCAAACTGCAAAAAAATCACTGTCCAATAGAATGAACACAGGATGACTGTCGGAACTGCCAGCCTGCATGGGCTAGCAGTTAGCTTAGCCTGCACCACTTCTGCGTGCTGTCAGACTGCCCTCAGTGTTTCCTCCTCGGGCATAGCTCCAGCAGGGCCGTGGTCCCTGGGCCCACTGGACGCATCAGACCAGGTTCCCCCAGCCGATCCAGTGCCAGCTCTCCCAGCAAGACACCTTCGACACACCTCCCCGCACTCCACACAACGACACTAAAACACAGTCAACGCCAGGCGAGGCCACTGCCAGACCACCCTCAGTGTTATCGGAACTGCCGGTCTGCATGGGCTAGAAGTTAGTTTCGCTTGCCTCGCTTCTGCATCCTGTCAGACCGCCCTCGGTGTTACCTCTTCGGGCACAGCTCCAGGCAGGGCCGTCGTCCCTGGGCCCACAGGACGCAGCAGACCAAGCTATCCCATCTGATCCAGCACCAGCTCTCCCAGCCATCAAATGAAGGCAAAACAAACTTAGATGCAGACGTGGACAAAGACACTGCATGGACGGTACTGGGTGAGGCTGCTGCAAACGTAAGTTTGCGCTGCCATCTTCCCACACCGGTGCTGGGTGAGGCCGCCACAAAAGTGAATTTGCACCACCATCTTCTCACACCGGGAGTGGAAAAATCAGGGACATCAGGTCCAATAGGACTGCAATACACTGCTTTCCAGGTGCCAAGGTAAATGACATTCAGGTAGAACTTCCTAGTTTGCTACCTCAGTATACCTCCGTTAAGAAAGTTGTCATTCACGTTGGTACAAATGACATTCCACGGCAGCAGTCTGAGCTTTTAAAATCTGATTTTATGCATCTTTTTTTTAATCTTCTTAAGCTTGGTAAGAAGTAAGTTTTTAATCTCTGGCTCACTCCCGTTTTGGGCTGTCGTGTTGGTCATTTTTGCAGACTTTTGCAGCTTCACACCTGGCTTCAGTCGCAGTGTTGTTGTTTACAATTTGGTTTTATCAACAATTTTAATCCGTTCTGAGAATGCTCTTCTATTTTTAAACATGATGGACTCCACCCAAATCGAGCAGGCTCATGAATGCTAGCTGCAAACGTGTTTTATTCCATTGTCTCCAATTTTGGTTCCGCGGTAAACTAAACCTATTCAAGTCCTTTGGTGAGTCTAATCCATCATATACTTATGACTGTCAGTCTGCCATATTAATTCCTGTAATAATAAACCATAGACACAGATCCTGTCATCTCCCCATAACATACAGGGATCGAAACAATTTATCACCAGTTCGGACTTCAATTCCCCCACAAAGCCATGCACCTTGGACAACAAAAATGACTTTACTAAACGTCAGGTCGCTAACAAATAAGTCTTTTTAGTCAATGATCTCATAATTACTCACAACCTGGACTTCGGCCTACTAACTGAGGCCTGGCTGGATAGAAATGGCAGAGTCGCACTCATTGGGACTGCACCTCCTGGCTTCAAATTCATCCATACCACCAGATCTGATAAGAGAGGCAATGGAATAGCTGCCATCTTCTCTGATACCTATAGCTGCAAGGAAATCAACCTCGGGGAATTCACGTCTTTTTAATGCCTTGCTTTTTCTATATAATAATTACTGTCTATCGGCCACCAAAATCTAAACTTGGCTTTCTTGATGACTTCTCTGGGCTACTGTCCAAGGTTTCCACTGACTATGATTGTTTAATTATCTCAGTTGATTTTAATGTTCATGTTGACAATCAAACAGACCCCGATGCTAGAAACCTACTTAGCTTACTGGAGGCAATTGTTTCTGGACCCACCCACAATAAGGGACATAATGTGGACTTAAGTCATATCAAAAGGACTTATGACTGTACCGTGCGTCATGGATGTTGCTATTTCAGATCACTGTTGCACATTTTTGATGCGTCTGCTTTTCCTGCACAACAGAAGAGCGCCAAACCAACGATCGGTTTTACATGCAAATTACCATGTGCGTTAATTTGCATAGTAAACCGATCGTTGGTTTCTGTCATTATGCCACTTTGCTGTTTATAAGGCTGGGGGAACCTGGAGTCAGTTGAGACCGAAGAGGTCACTTATGCCCCTTTTCCACTACATGGTACTGGCTCAACTCGACTTGGCTTTTTCGTTTTCCATTACTGGAAAGTATTGGCATTTTGGTTACTGTTACCGCTTTTCTGGTACCATTTTTGTGGAGGTTCCAAAAAAACTGGAGCGGGTACCAAAATCAATGCAGACCAGCTACACTGAGGGGGTACTGTTACGGTAACGGAAAACGACACTGCGAGTTGAGCCGGTACCATGTAGTGGAAAAGGGGCTTCAGATGAGTGATGAAACGTTTCTCTCAATAAATGTTGTGCCCTGATGATCTGATTCAACTTCCTGTGATTTCCTTACCTGGATTATTGAGCATGCATAAAGACAAGTTCAAATCTATAATGACTATATGTTGGGAATACGAATAACATGTCCAAGCAAAGTTCACGGAGAAGAGCGGCAGCCAGGGTGCGCCAGCATTCCCTCATGATTTCATTGGGCTGTGATGAAACCCAGCAAAAAAATAAATAAAATGGCATCAAGCTCCTCAATACTGAACCCATCAGTGAAGTTCTTGTCTGTTTCTAAATGATGCTCAGCAATGGTTTAATAAGATCTGGGTTAAAAAAAAAATATATATATATATATATATATATATATATTTGATTTCATTTGAATATATAGAATTTAAAGTCACCTTTTAATTAACAGCCCTCACGTGATCTATACGTACCTGTTGGGAATCTTGGAAAGATCAGTGTTGTGTTTGGAGCGAGCATAGGGAATGACCACTACTTTCTTCAAGTCAGGAAGACCTAGAGAAAGACACACACACACACACACACACACACACACACACACACACACACACACACACACACACACACACACACACACACACAGGTGAGGCTTAAGGCAAAAGAGGCAATAAACACCCCAGAGGCTTCCTTCATAAAGGGTTTATGACTCTGACATTACCTCCTCAAGAATAGGGACCTCCTTCAAGGAAAGGTGTATCCCACTAAAGGCAATAAGTTTGATGACAGTAGTCAGCTTTTCTCTACCCCCCCCTCTTTTCTCCCCAATTGTATCCGGCCAATTACCCCAGTCCTCCGAGCCATCCCGGTCGTTGCTCCACCCCTTCTGCTGATCCGGGGAGGGCTGCAGACTACCACAAGCTTCCTCCGATACATGTGGAGTCGCCAGCCGCTTCTTTTCACCTGACAGTGAGGAGTTTCACCAGGGGGACGTAGCGTGTGGGAGGATCAGGCTATTCCCCCCAGTTCCCCCTCCCCCTGAACAGGAGCCCCGACTGACCAGAGGAGGCGCTAGTGCAGTAGTCAGGACACACACCCACATCCGGCTTCCCACCCGCAGACACGGCCAATTGTGTCTCTAGGGACGCCTGACCAAGCCGGAGGTAACACGGGGATTCGAACTGCCGATCCCGATGTTGGTAGGCAACGGAATAGACCGCCACACTACCCGGATGCCCCAGTATTCAGCTTTTCTTACTGGATTTTTCATTCTCATAATGCCACCAAATACAGCAGGTACACGCTATACTAGACTTGCTGCCTTCACATAAACAACAAGTTAAGGAAGAAATGAGAAAGGCTGCATGTATTTCTTCATGTATAGGATTATTTAAAGATAAATCTAATAGTCCTACATAATTTAACTTGAATTCTGACCTCTGTCATTCAGCAATAATCAATAACAACAAAGGTAAACAAAAGTAGGAGCATGTTTACTGATATCTGCCATTTGTGAACCCCCTCAGTAGAGATCTGCAGATGTGGGACCAAGTCATTGCTTTTCCAAGTCACAAAAAAGCCTCAAGTCTCCCAACTTAAGTCCCAGGTCTAGTCTTTGTCAGTCTTATCAGTCTTGACAGTCAAAACAGGCAAGTCAAAGTTAAGTCCCAAGTCCTAAACGTAGTCTCAAAAGCTAAACAAGTCATGTGATCTTCATCAAGTTTAACACCATTTCAAAATTTAACAAGAGTGATAGTTAATATACTAAATCTACACAAATCATTGATTTTTCAAGTGTTTTTCAATTTTGTCAAAACTTTAGCCATGAAATTTGGTGACTTGAGTCTGACTCGAGTCCAAGTCATGTGACTTGAGTGCAAACTTCTGGAGAAGTGCAAGTGCAAGCCAAGTCTGTGAGGACAGCTGATCTTCAACAACCGCAACACACACCACTGTGCAGTACAGCAGCTATTGCAGCATCACCATCACATCTTCCTTTATGCCATTCCCAGACTGCACACGCACACCTCATGGCACAAAAACAACTAGAAGAATGCACTCAGTAGAGAGCAGATCTTCGCCAGGTGTATCTCCCCTTCTCTGGTGCTCAGACCTGGCGACAAACCAGCCCTTTTTTCGCCTACCGGGAGACCCTTATTAAGATTTCAGATGTGTTTAACCGTCGTGGTTTAACCGTCGTGGTTTTCATGATACAAAATGAACGTAGGCAAATGACTTTCATTCATTCTAGAGGAATAAAACAACGGTAAGAAAACATAGCTCAGCCATGGAGAATGCTTTATTGTAGCTACTGAGATAACTTCCAGCTGGGACTGTGATTAATCCTGCTCTTGAAATTGTATTTCTATGGTGAAGTTCTGACATTAGAGTATATGGCACTTTCGCGCCTCGGTCACAGTACAGTCCCTGATCTGTGTGTGAGCAGGTCCATGTCAAATAAACAAAGAAAGCTGTCGAGCTTATGGGACATTTTTGTTTTGGCATAATCAGTTGGAGCCGTCTCCATTAGAATAGTATGCGAACGCAGCCTACCTCGCCCCGCACTGACTGTCTGTTCAACACAAATCATTCCATCTCGCACCGTCTCAGGTCTCATTTAGCCCCGCTGATCCACTGGAATCTAGCAGCAGAGCGAGGGCATCTTGTGGATTCATTTTATTGTAGCCATGACAAAGTGTTGTTCAACAAATTGTTTACTCCCAAGTGTGTCCCTGCTTATCTTAGGTGAGCTTATAGAGCTTTAGGTTTTTGCAATTCCACCCACAATTATGCATTTTCCCACAAACAATCTTTATCATCAGACTGCTGTTCTAAGGGCATTCATCTTCAGCCGCTTCTCCGGGGTCAGGTTGCGGTGGCAGCAAGCTAAGTAGGGCACTCCAGACGTCCCTCTCCCCAGCAACGCCCTCCGGCTCCTCCTGAGGGATCCCAAGGCATTCCCAGGCCAGACTGGACATGCAGTCCCTCCAGTGAGTTCTGGGTCTACCCTAGGGTCTCCTCCCAGTTGGCCGGGCCCGGAAAACCTCCAAAGGAAGGCGCTCAGGAGGCATCCTAATCAGATGCCTGAACCACCTCAACTGGCTCCTTTCGATGCGAAGAAGCAGCAGCTGTACTCCAAGCTCCCTCTAGATGTCCGAGCTCCTCACCCTATCTCTAAGGCTGAGCCCAAACACCCTACGGAGGAAACTCATTTCAGCCACTTGTATCCGCTTGTATTCTAAGGGCATATCAATTATAGTTTGTATGAAGTTAGTTTTCATGGCTGGCTATGTAGACCGTTGGTACTTAGTTAGAATGAGGAGGCCATTCAGCTTTTCAATAGCACGCTGAAGGAGGAGAGCAGATGTATTCACACCGGTGTACATTTACATATTGTCTGGCTGAGGTGGTCATCAGTAGTCAAAGTCAATCTATCCTAATTTTCAGAACATGTGCATTTAAATCACAAATATTTTGGAAAAGTCATGGAAGATCGAGTCTCTTGCATATTTAGTTTTGGAGCATTTTTTTTAAGGGCCTGCATAGATAAATGTGTGCTTTGGTGCAAGGCAAAGCAGAGGAACAGGTTGGATACCAAGCATCACGCCAGACTTGGAAACTCTTATCAGGAGTAAAGCACATCCCCAGCCATCTCATTAACTTCTCCAAATGCCTGTTAATTGAAAACAGCCCAGTAAGTAGGCCTACTCAGAGAGATGATCATATTATGTGTGTAAACAGAGTTTGCAGTTATGATGATCAGTTTATCAGGATCAGCAGCACGCAGCTGTGATGTTCATACTCACCAGTTTATTAATCAGGATCAACTTGTGAATGCAGGGATGAAAATATTTGTTTATCCGTCCATCCATTATGCAAGCCACTCAGCCTACTCAGGGTCGCGGGATGCTGGAGCCTATCCCAGCAGTCACTGGATGCCAGGTGTTTATTTATTTATTTTATGTATTATACATTATATACGTATATTATTATGTATTCCCTCCAACGAGTTCTGGGTCTACTCCAATCTAGTCCAATCTGGCCTGGGAACGCCTTGGGATCCCCCAGGAGGAGCTGGAGGGCATTGCTGGGGAGAGGGACGTCTGGAGTGCCCTACTTAGCTTGCTGCAACCGCGACCTCACCGCAGAGAAGCGGCTGAAGATGAATAATTATAATTATATTATTATTAATTATTATTTATTGTTGTTATTGTTTATTTATTCGTTATTTATTTTTATTATTAGCATTTATCGATTAGCCCTGTGATGGCTTGGTGGCCTGTCCAGAGTGTCTTCCCACCTGCTGCCTAGTGACTGCTGGGATAAGCTCCAGCCTCCCCGCGACCCTGAGAGCAGGATAAGCGGTTTGGATAATGGATGGATGGATGGATATTATCAATTACTATATTAATATAATTATATTATATTATTTTGTTATACAATGTAAAATATACAATATATTACACAATATTATTATACAATATATTATTATATTGTATTAATGATATATTATTTATAATTATATAACTATATTATATTTATATTTTACATTGTAATAATTATATTATTGTATTATATTACTATTATATATTATTTATTTTTTGATTGTTTATTTATTTATTTATTGTTTGTTTGTATATTTTATGTTAAAAAAAAATTCTCGATGACATTGTATATGTGTGTTTAATAATCAGTTTTTACTTGGTTTGAATTTTATAAAAGCGGGTTGTGACTTCATCACCATGGGAAAATGTGGGACCCCATGGCAGACCAGTTCAGAACCACTGTTGTATGTCACGTTTTGAACTGTCAGCTGACAGATATCTGAGCTCACCCCTTCCCACCTGGTACAGACATGCATCCTGGGTAATCGAATTTGAAATGGAAAGACAAATTTAACCCAGATACAAACGCTAATCCGAGATGAGTCAAGGACCTAATGACTTTAACCATCTCTAGAGGAAGGGACTGTCACATGCGGCAACATAAACAACAAAGTTTAAATTAAATCAACATAATTAAAAGAGAAAGAGAACTGATGCCAACCTTTGATGACGCTGGTCAGCTTCTCCATGTGGTCGTGTGTTTTGCCATTGTAGACCACAGCAGCAACGGAGAAAATCAACTTAGGCTGGATCTGAGAGAACCTGTCCAGGACGCCCTGAGGGAGGGAGGGAGGGAGGGAGGGAGGGGGAGAGAGAGAGAGAGAGAGAGAGAGAGAGAGAGAGAGAGAGAGAGAGAGAGAGAGAGAGAGAGAGAGAGATAAATTGACAAATACAAAGAAAAAGAGAGGAACAGACGGGGGGGGGGGCAGATGAACAATTACCAGCTTCACAGATAACAGACAGCTCTCATCCAGTGTTACTAATGACCACATGATTTAGTACATGATGGACAAAAAATGAGGCAGTAATGTACAGCAATCATAGGTATGAGAAGGCCACACCATGTCCTGTTTCCTGTCAGCCCAAAGTAATAGGTACATTTTGCTAGGAGGATGTGTAGAGGTAAAAAGCTTTTTTTTAAATTTCTCCACTTCAAGACAAAAGATAACTGGGGCGTCCGGGTGGTGTGGCAGTCTATTCCATTGCGTACCAACACGGGGATTGGCAGTTCGAATCGCCGTGTTACCTCTGGCTTGGTCGGGCGTCTCTAAAGACAAAATTGGCTGTGTCTGTGGGTGGGAAAGCTGGATGTTCAGTATGTGTCCTGGTCGCTACACTAGTGCCTCCTCTGGTCGGTCAGGGCATCTGTTTGGGTGGAGGGACTGGGGGAATAGCATGATCCCCTCACGTGCTACATCCCCCTGGCGCAATGCCTCACTGTCAGGTGAGAAGAAGCGGCTGGTGACTCCACATGTATGGGAGGAGGCATGTGGTAGTCTGCAGCCCTCTCCGGATCAGCAGAGGGGGTGGAGCAGCGACCGGGATGGCTCGGAAGAGTGGGGTAATTGGCTGGATACAATTGGGGAGAAAAAGGGGGGAAGAAATAAAATAACCTAAGGTGCTGGTGGATTTCGAGGTGCACCGACCCTGTGGACTTGAGACAGAGTAGGTTCTTGTACTTGTGGATGCACACAAGCATGCATGCGTGGCAAAGTGAGCGCAAATGACAAAAGTCTGACATTTACTGAGTAATGCAGTCATGTTATGGTAGAGAATGCAAAAAGAAAAATACAGCATATTGTATATTTCAACTACATCTGACAATTTGTTGCGCAAAAACAGACTCTAGTGCTCTACTTCAGGCTGCTGTTCAGTATTGTTCTGGAAGCTTTTACGCACTTCAGAGCAGAGCTACATTCATCTAATGAAGGCCAACAGATGGGATAAATTCTTTCAAAACAGGTCGTGACACTGAGGGACCTGTAAAACACTAAAGCGCGCACACACACACACACACAAAAGAAAAAACCCACACAGATATACAGAAAGAAAAAAAACCAAACAAATGAAAACACACAAACACACTTGCTAGCTGTACTTACATTGACTCCAAAGTCCACGGATGTGGAGCTCCAGACGGCTCCGATGCTGGCAGCTGCTAACATGGCCTCCACCGCATGGATCCCATTGGGGAGGTAGCCTATATATATATATATATATAGATATATAGATAGATATATATATATATAGAGAGAGAGAGAGAGAGAGAGAGAGAGAGAGAGAGAGAGAGAGAGAGAGAGAGAGAGAGAGAGAGAGAGAGAGATCAGTTAAAAGGGACCTCACTAGCCCTTTGAGAAGAAATGTATTGTAGTGAATTCAGGACGCAGCCAGGAACCACCGCAGCCGGGACGCAAACCCGGGTCTCCCCACGGTTGGTGCCGGAGACCCGGGTTTGTGTCCCAGCCATGGCGGATTCCTGGCTGCCCCCTGAATTCGCTATATTGGTGTCAGAAGTGGGATGGTGGGACGGTGAGGCTATCGGTGTGAGGGATGGCCCAGAGGCCCAGAGGCGTGAGGGCGCTGGTATGCTGAAGCGCAGGGACACGCTTCCCGAAGGAGGGGGGTAGTGTAAATACCATGAATGAGTGTACTCGCTAGCCCTTAACTAACAGGTCCGACCCTTTAGTCGACTGGCTAACGTAGTCGCCCGTGGTGCGAAAGACCCGGGCCATTCCCAGCTGCAACAATTCCCAGCTGCCCCCTGAATTCGATACAGTATGAAAGAATAGGATACACATTATTAACAATGTACCAGCATGATGCTGATAAAGTGTTTCTATTGATGAAAAACAGTTCTCACACTGACGACTCCTGACGCATTCACAGATGTATAAATTACAGGTAATTAGTAGTTAACAGGGAACATGCAGATGTGCAAATCCATGAAACTGGTAGTTCGCACTATCAGACTTTTGCCTCACTCACACCAAAAGCTCCAACGCAACAAGAATGAAAGAAAGTCAGTGGAAATGCTGCGACTTGTGGCCTTCTCGCTGTGGGCTACTTTAACATGCCAGTTAAGTTTGTGGCATAAGGTGAAAAATGTTCATCGCATGCCACAAAATGCGCCTGGATTTAAAGTGACAGCCAATCATCTTTGTTTGGGATCACAAGAACACACCTTCAACAATGTCGAGACTGGAGGAGGGAAGCCAAAACGGAGGACAAATATATTTGTGCTGCTTCTGCATGTCGCGAGTTGTATGACACCACGTTGGTATCATAAATGGAGTGAAATAAGCAGGAAGGTGAAAGGTCAGCAAAGCTGCTGGATTCTCTGGTACGTTTTTATCTGCTTTGAAAACACTGAAGCTGTGCTCCCCAGTGTACTTTATTCCTTCCTTCATTTTGTTTGTGTCCGAATTCTAACTGTAAAATTTATTCTCTATACAATGCACAAAAAAATTCCCACAATGCAACTAAAAATGTAGTGACCTAAAAATACTACAATGCAGGCCTTGCCTCTTCTCTGCCCTGCTCGTGCATCCTTTTTACTATCAAATACCGCGGGACGAGACGAGGCCACAAAACAGTGATTCAGTAATGTCCGAAATCTCCCTATACGTAGATTACCCGTTGGAGCATTTCATCCATCCATCCATCCATCCCTTATCCAAACCGCTTATCCTGCTCTCAGGGTTGTGGGGATGCTGCAGCCTACCCCAGCAGTCATTGGGTGGCGGGTGGGGAGACACCCTGGACAGGCCACCAGGTCATCACAAGGTCCACACACACACACACACACTCTCACACCTAGGGACAATTTAGGGCCGAGTCACCTGACCTACATGTCTTTGGACTGTGGGAGGAAACCGAAGCACCCGGAGGAAACCCACGCAGACATGGGGAGAACATGAAAACTCCACACAGAGGACGACCTGGGATGACCCCCAAGGTTGGACTATCCCGGGGCTTGAACCCAGGACCTTCTTGCTGTGAGGCGACCACACTAACCAGTGACTCCAAATGCAACTTGAGTCGCTATTGCTAAAGCTAAAGGTGTATAATGGCGTCATCAAGTGACCTTGTCAGAATGCATCTGCGGTGCTGCTCGAGCTACTTGGTTTGTAGCATGAATAAAGCAACATGCAGCTGTTGGTAGAGATGTAGGTTTAGAGGTGTATTTTCATTTTCTAGAGTTTGAAAAATATTACAAAACTACATCATAATCTCTAGTTTGTGTCAAGTCAAGTCAAGTTTATTTATATAGCACATTTAAAACAACCACAGTTGAACTAAAGTGCTGCACACGCTTAAAATACAATATAAAATAAGTAACATATATGAATATAAAAATACATGTAAAAGTAAATTAAAGGAATTAAAATGTAAACAATAAAACACAAGCGTAAAAGTATATTTCCACAATAAAATCATGGTATCTAGCTCAACTTGAATTGAATGCCAGCGAGAAGAGGTCCATCTTTAACCAAGATTTAAAAGTGTCTAGGGTCTGAGCAGATTTTATGTGTATTGGTTAGTTTTTCCAGAGATCAGGGGCAGCAACTGCAAAGTCTCTGTCACCCCTATTCTTAAGCCTGGATCTCGGAACATGTAAGAGCATCTGGTTTGCTGACCTGAATGCTCTGACTGGTGTATGATAATGTATTAGCTCAGATAAATAAGATGGTGCCAGCCCATTTAACGACTTGAAAACAAGTAATAAAATCTTAAACTGGATCCTAAAACAGACAGGAAGCCAATGAAGGGAGGCCAGTACAGGCGTTACGTGATCACGTCGCTTCTTTCCTGCCAGCAGGCAAGCAGCTGCATTTTACAATAATCTAGACGAGAGGTAATAAACGAATGAATTACCCTTTCAAGATCATTTGGAGGGAGATAGGCCTTTACTTTTCCCAGAAGTCGTAATTGAAAAAAACTTGTTTTGACTACTGAGCTTATTTGTTTGTCAAAGTTAAAAGAGCTGTCAAAAATCACCCCAAGATTCCTAACAGAAGAGTGACTATAGGAAGCTAAAGGGCCAAGAGCACTATCATAACCATCCAGCAGATCAGACTGTCCATATACAATAATTTCAGTCTTATTTTGATTTAATTTCAGGAAATTTAACTCCATCCATGTTTTGACATCCTTTAGACAACTCAGCAAAGCCTGTATAGAATCTCTGCTATTTGTTTTTATAGGCAGATAGATTTGCAAATCATCAGCAAAACAATGAAAAGACATATTATGTTTTTTAAAAATGGACCCCAAGGGCAGCATATACAATGAGAAGAGAATGGGGCCCAAAATGGAGCCTTGGCGGACCCCACAGTTAAGTGGGGCCGCAGCTGAAGAGAATTGGTCTATATGTACAGAAAAGCTTCTATTTGACAGTTAAGACTTGAACCATTCTAGGACAGTACCTTTAATGCCTACACATAGCTCAAGACGTGATAAAAGAATACTATGGTCAACCGTGTCAAAGGCAGCAGTCAGGTCCTACAGCACCAAAACAGCGGAGTTCCCAGAGTCCACAGTTAAAAGAAGATCATTAAAAACTCTTAAAAGGGCTGTTTCAGTGCTGTGAGGGGGGTTAAAACCAGACTGGAACTTTCACAAATGCCATTAATTTCTAGGTGCATTTGTAATTGTACATAAACTGCTTTCTCTAAGACTTTTGAAAGAGAAACCAGCTTAGAAATTGGCCTAAAATTAGAAAGAACAGAGGGATCAAGATTGCTCTTTTTGATGAGGGGCTGTACTACAGCATGTTTGAAAGCAGCAGGAACACAGCCTGAGAGAAGAGAGGTGTTTATCAAATTTACAATACAAGAACCAACAGTGGTAAAAACATCTTTTAACAGTCTGGGTGGAATACTGTCAAGTATTAAAGCTCTGCACACAGGACACATACACACATTATCCTGACAGCATCGCATGGTGAGAGAGAGAGTAAGAGAAAGGGTGAATGTGGGTGGAAGAAAAAAATAAAAAGAGAAACATTTGAGAGAAAAAGGAGGAACTAGAGATGGCAAGAGAAAAAGATGTGAGAGAGAAAGAGGCTGATGGAGATTTTGAATTGTAAAAGTCATTTTACAACACTCTGAGTAACAGCGCAATTATTCTTGCATTATTCATCCTGGAAACAAGGAACAAGCTGAAAGGAGAAGGAGGAGAAGAAGAAGAAGAAGAAGAAGCAGAAACAGAAGCAGAAGAAGCAGAAGAAGAAGCAGAAGCAGAAGCAGCAGCAGCAGCAGCTTTATGCAACAAGTACAATTATTCATTAAAAACACTTGCCACACTAAAAACCACGCCAGACAACACCCAGTCCTGACGGGAGAGGAAGACATTAGCAACGTTAGCTCTTTTACAGACCAGAGTACCCCATCCAAGAGGGCGACAGAGAGCACGGGGGGGGGGGCGAGAGAAAACGAGAGGAGGAATGGAAGAGAGGGCGAAAGGTGGGAAGGGGAGGAAGAAAGGTGATATTAAAAGAAAAAACAGAAAATAGTGAAATAGCGAGATGGGGGAAGAGAAGGATGAAGAAAAGACATGGAGAGGAAAAGACAAAGAGAAGCTTGAGAAAGACATCAGAGAGCGTGAGAGAGAAAGACTTTTGATAGTTCGTATTGAAAACACCTGACAGCTCAAAAAAGGAAAGAAGACAAACATATCGCCACAAAACTGCACCAAGAACAGCACCCAACCACCCACATACCCATTACGTACACATGGATATTCAAACTTACACAATATTTAGAGAGACATAGACACAGAGAGAGAGAGACAGAGAGAGAGAGAGAGAGAGAGAGAGAGAGAGAGAGAGAGAGAGAGATTTAATATCCACCCAAGCAATAAAATGAAATCAGCGGCCCAGCAGAGACCACAAATTGCAGTCTTCCCATCATATCTTTCTCCATCAACCTAGGAAATGGCCCCCAAGGACACCGAAGCACTTTACACTGTCCAGATAGAGACGGATAGGGTTGATGAAGAGATGCATAACTAGCTACACCAATTCTCCAACTGCACTGTCGGGCAAACGGAAGAGACTTAACGGAAAATTCCGGGGTGTTTTTTCCAACCTGGGTCTTATTTTCATAGTTTTTGTCATCCTGGTTATCCAGTTATATCATTTCATTGGACAGATTTTGGATACAGGACCACCGCTGGACTCAGCTTTGTAATGACGTCTTATTGGCCAGTGGAATAGCAGTGTCCAACAAGTCCAATAAGCCACGCATTTGGAAGTGAACACTGAAGTGCAAGTTAAAAGTTGTCGCCTGAAATATGTAATATTATCAATGATTGATCACACTGCTGAGCTACTTCCCGGAGCAGGAATGAGCAGCCTATACAGGTAGCAGTAACCACTGATAAACTACCGCGCCGGTGAAAAGAGAGGTAATAAATAATGTACACAGTGATGACAGGTTTAAGACTCCAAGACTAATGTGTGTTTGCCCTGTAAGATGCAGTCATACAGCAGAGTCCAGCACTGGCTCAATGTCCAAAACCTCCACGATGAAGCTGGCGAGTAAAATGATATCATAACTGTTACAGAGGATGACAAAAATAAGACACAAGGTGTGGGGAAAAAAAACAAATTATCCTTTAGTACACTGTTTTTTCTCCCTCTCCCCATTTCTCTTAAAGTAATGCTACAGTTGGCTCTGTCCTAAATGGAAAACTTTAGGAGGAAAAAAAAAGTCCCATTAGTTTGAGATTAAACCTCAACCCAATAAATTAATATAAATACCAACAGAGCAGGAATTCCGAGGGTGTGTGTGTGTGTGTGCACACATGGGTTGTGCAGCCATAAATCTACCATTGCCTCATCAACTAAGTGCTTGTGTATCTATATTAAACTGGATACCTTGATAAGACAGACATTCCAGCTAAAGACAAGGACATACTGTATGTGGCACCACACACAGACACCCTGCCGGCTCTTGGAATCTTTTCTACCATGGACAAGCATGCAAACACTCACACTTCATATATTTAGATGACGTTCACCAATGCTGAGATCAAAAGTGGAGAATACATCCTAATTTGTAATTCATGGGAAGAGAGACGAATCCAAGGAGAGGGCAAAAATGGGAAAATAGGGGTGAGAACATGAATCAGAGGGAATGGAAGACAGGAGAAGAGGAGTGATTATCTCTTTCTCTCTCTTTCCATCTCTAACCGTCTCTCTCCATGCCCCTACCTATCTTCCTCCATCTCTTCACCTCTCCCTCCCTCTCTGTAACTCTCAGAGATAGTTATATTGAGTTCATTCAGCCGTAAAAAAAAAAAACTATTAAAAATGTAATAAATAAGTGGTTAAAAGGGGTAAAATTGATTAAAAAAATGTAGTTGAAATATAACACGGTAAAAAAATGTTTAGTTAAAAAATGTGCCCTTTATACAAGGTTTATTTGACGTTGGAGCGTAACGGGTCACATGACCAGAGTTTCGTCAAGGGCATAGCCGTTGCATTATGAGTGAGAACCAACACAGATGCAGAGGAAAGACCTCTCCGTATAAAGCCCCCAAAACAACTTTATTCTACACGTGGTTCAAGAGGCACACACGTTTTCACGGTGTCTGCTGACGAGAGAGAGAGAGAGAGAGAGAGAGAGAGAGAGAGAGAGAGAGAGAGAGAGAGAGAGAGAGAGAGAGAGCGATATAAAATCAATCTTCAGCAGACACCATGAAAATGTGTGCGCCTCTTGAACCACGTGTAGAATAAAGTTGTTTTGGGGGCTGTATACGGAGAGGTCTTTCCTCTGCATCTGTGTTGGTTTTCACCCATAATGCAACGGCTATGCCCTTGACGAAACTCTGGTCATGTGACCCGTTAGACTCCAACGTCAAATAAACCTTGTATAAAGGGCACATTTTTTAACTAAACATTTTTTTACCGTGTTATATTTCAACTACATTTTTTTATCAATGTTACCCCTTTTAACCATTTATTTATTACATTTTTAATAGTTTTTTTTTAACGGCTAAATGAACTCAATATAACCATCTCTGAGACAGTTACACACTCTCTCAAGGCTTTGCTCTCTCTTCCCCTCGTCATACTGCTAATGAGATTCCCGTAGAGCTTAAGTCATTTAGCAAATGGATCCCACTGCCGCAACAATCTCCCTTCTGAAGTCACATGTAAGCCCTTAAAACATTTTCTCTCACACACACGTGCACACAAACACACACCCACCCACACACACACACACACACACACACACACACACAATCATCGGCGGTCACTCGGGGTCAATTATGACTGTCTTCCTTCTAGGTTCTTGTGGGTCTTCAGGTGGGCATAGAGGCTGATCCTGGAGCTGCACATTTTGGGCCAATATGGGCAAGGGTATGAAGAAGTGGTTGAGGATGTGGTTTGGATCTTTCTGGTAACTCACTCCTTTCTGAGTCTACGCTTGTTTTCAGCAGCACGGTGGAGGCCATGGTTGTAGTGCCCAGCACCCTCATGGACAGCCAGTCTCCAGGCCTCCCTGTTTTTTGCCGCTTGTTCCCAGGTGTTAGGGCTGATGCCAAACCTTTTGATGTGGGCCTTGACGTTATTCTTTTTATCGCTTCTTTTGTCCTCCTGGGGCACTGCATCCTGTCACAAGCTGAGAGTAAAGGACTTGTTTCGGGAGGCGAGAGTCCGACATGCAGAGGACATGGCCAGACCATCTCAGCTGATGTCGTGTGATGGTGGCAGTTATAGTAGGCATGTTAGCCTCCTCGAGGACGATGAAGTTGGTGCACTTATCCTTCCATCTGACCTTAAGGATCGTTCTGAGCCATCGCAGTTGGTATGGCTGAAGTGCCTTCAGGTGTAAGCTATATGTGGTCCAGGTTTCTGACCCATACTGTAGGGTGGGCAGCACTACCGCTTTGTACACCAGAATTTTTGTTCTGGCTTGAAGGTCACAGTTTTCAAAAACCCTTTTACTCAATCTTGAGAAGGCCTGGCTGACACAACTGAGATGATGATGTATTTCAATGTCAATGCTGGCTTTGGAGGAGAGAATGCTGCCAACATATGCAAACTGTTCCATGTTTTCGAGTCTGATGTTGTCTACAGAGATGGATGGGGCAGAGCAAGCATATTTCTGTTGGGTGGGGGTTGGTAGAGGATATGGGTCTTTTTTTTATAAAAGTTAATGGCCAGGCCAAGCTCCTTGTATGCCTTTGCAAAGGTGTTCAGAATGCTCTGTAGTTCCTCTTCTATGAGGGACACTAAGGTATTGTCATCAGCGTACTGCAGCTCTATGTTGGATGTGGTGGTGGTTTTTACTTTAGCCCTGAATCGGTTAATATCCAGAAGATTCTCATCAGTCCTGTACATAATTTTGACTCCCTGAGGCAGATTGGGACCCATGAGGTAGAAGATGGTGGCAATGAAGACAGAGAACAGGGTTGGGGCAATGACACAGCCTTGTTTAACCTTGAAGGACTCCGTCTCATCTCCATGACTGCTGAGTACTCTAGCTGACATATTATCATGTATTAGTTGTAGTACTCTGATATATTTGTCAGGGCAGCCTATTTTTGACAGAACTAGCCAGAGGGTCTGGCGGTTTATGGAATCAAAACCTTTGGTTAAGTCTATGAAAGCCATGGTTGAGTCCTTCCTGGGCTTTTTCTTGGAGTTGGCGAGCAGTAAAAATCATGTTTATGGTACCTCTGTTAAAACAAAAACTGGTCTGGGATTCTGGCTGAATTTCATCGGATATTGGGAGGAGTCTGTTGGCCAAGACCCTAGCCAGGGCTTTCCCTGTGGTGGAAAGTAAGGAAATGCCACGGCAGTTTCCGCACTCAGCTTTGTCCCCTTTCTTAAAGATAGAGAGAATGAGTGTGTCCCTAAGTTGCACAGGGATTTCCTCTTTTTCCCATATTTTAAGTAGCAGGGCATGGATATGTCTGAGAGAGTAGGTCCACCTGCCCTCAGTACTGCTGCTGGTATTCCATCAGGACCAGCAGCTTTGTTGATTTTCATCTTCCTGATTACATCCTGAACTTCTCTTAGACTAGGTGGTGCTGCCACATCCTCTTTGGGTCGTTGAGGGAGTTGTTGGAGGACATCCATCTCAGGGCTAGAGTCTTGGTTTAAAAAGTCCTGGTAGTGCTCTTTGCACCTCTCTTTGATTGACTCGTTGGCTGTTAGCAGTGTGTGCCCATCTTTGGGGCAAAGGGGGGTTAGATGGTGGTGGCTGGGACCGTATATTGCTTTAGTAGCATTGAAGAAGCTTCTGGTATCCCCAGCATCTGTAAGGTGCTGGATCTCAAAGGCCTTCTTCGTCCACCACTGGTTCATCAATTCCCTGACCCGGCTTTGGATGACTGACTTTGTTCTTGAATGGGAAGCTCGTTTATTTTGGCAGTTGATGTCATTCTGCCAGATGGTAAAGGCTTGCCTCTTGATGTTGATTAATCGTTGGATTTCCAGGTCAAACCAATCTTGGTGGTTCTTAATTTTATGTCCAAGAATGGTTTTGCAGGTACCAGTGATTGCAGTCCTGAGCATACCCCAGAGGCTTTCAAAATCATCTGGATACTGCTTGGGCATTGATGTACTGAGCATGGCCTGGAACTGTTGACAAGAGGAGGTATCAGTAAGTCTTTTGAGGTTGAGCTTTGGGCGGCTCTGCTTTTTCTGCACTCTTCTTTTCCAGTGCTGTTGGATGGACAGGGTGGAGCAGATAAGATGGTGGTCAGTCCAGCAGTCATCTGCACTTATCATCACTGGTGTTAAGTACCTCGTGTCGGTCTCTTTGAAGGATGATAATGTAGTCAATGAGGTTCTTAATGTTAGAATGAGGGTGCCTCCAGGCTGTTTTAAATTTGTTTTTCTGGCAGAAGAGTGTGTTGGTGATGATTAGGACGTGTTCTGAGCATGTTGTTAACAGCAGGATGCCATTGGAGTTTGTGTTTCCAACTCCTTCCTTGCCAATTATGCCTCTCCACAAATTGTAATTTCGTCCTACTCTGGCACTGAAATCTCCAAGCAGGATTAGCTTATCCTCCTTGGGGACTTTGGTCAGAACACTGTCCAGGCTGGCAGAGGTCTCCTTTACGTCATCTTGTGAGTCAGGTGTTGGAGTGTATGCACCCATGACACTGATGCTTTGGTTATTTATAAGCGCCACTCGTATTGTCATCAGGCATTAATTAATGCCGAGAGGAAGCTCAGCAAGGTGGCAAATGAGGCTGTTTTTTATGGCAAAGTCCACACTGTGGGTCCTTAGCGAGTGAGTTGCTCACTATTCAAAGAATTATTTTTAAACAGCATATGACGTTTATGGCACCATGCTGTGTGCCAAAACTGACAGCATCTTCAGATTTGTGCTTTGAGTCTCTCCAAATTTAGCTTCATAAGACCTCAAAGCACATTTTCTTATCTATTTATGTATTTGTACTATGCCTGTTGAAAAGGCATAATGGAGCCTGAGAAGTGGTTTGAACTGGCCTGATACTATCACAGTGCAAACAGCTCATACCTGACCATGTGGCACTGCGACAATCGTAGAGGGAGCTATGCTTCAGGATCTTCAGGCTACCAAATACCCATCCCGAAGAGCTTAAAGTGGCTATCAGTGATTTTGATTAAGAACACTTTTTATAATATTTTCTCAAACTCTTTCTACATCCCAAAAGCCAACAAGTATGAAAATGCACTGAGAAGAAAAAA